>NW_001889907.1:524080-526185 GCF_000143565.1 Laccaria bicolor S238N-H82
AGTACGTGCAGACTTCTTCGAGGTTTGAGCGTTTATAAACTTCATCTTAGTCGTTGAGACAGCTTTGATGAACAATGGTATGCATTATCAAGTGTTTTCTCCCTGCTATGTCTGATTGTATGATCTTTAGGAATCCGATGCTTGCGGATTGACCAAAACTCAAAAGGCCAGAGCGCAGCCAAGAAGTTCAAAACTGACCCCGAGATCCTGGTGCTCTTGCTCCACGGGTACGTGTCTCTGCCTTGTGATGGCGGCGTTTGTCTCTTGACTTCTTTGATTCTAGGGAGAGGGAAAATGCAGGGCTGAACGTCACTTGCGCATCTCGGGTGTTCCTCCTAGAGAGTGTTGTCCACCACAGTTTTGAGATTCAAGGTATGAGACTGTGTTTTGTGGAGTATTGCTACTAACATTGGTGTTTCTTTAGCAATCGCTCGAATTGACAGAATGGGCCAGACCCGCGCAACTGAGGTGTACTGCTACTATGCAGAAGATACCGTGGAGAGAAACATTTTGGACCTGGCAGCGCGCCAAGGACTCTCGCTGTACACCAAGGCTAACTCAGCAGGGACCTTGGATGTCTCTTCGTTCGCCCATGAGAACGAAAAGACCAAGATCGACAACTCTCCTGTTAAGAAAGTGCAGAAGGGCGATTTCATCTTCAAGTGCGTATCTGTGTACCTTCACCTCGGCGTTAACTAATGCGATCAATAGAATTGACGACATGCTGGCAATTCTGTTCCCGCATATGTACGAGGAGCTCGATTATCTCATCCCACCGGAAGACATGGATTCAGAGATGCAAGATGTAACCATCTCAAGCACAAGCACGAGTTTCCCTGCTGCGGTTGGTAGATCATCGTACAATACAAGGCAGAACGCCGTCGCTGGTCCGTCTCGGTTGCGATATTGAACACTTCTACATCATTTCCATTTTACCACCAGTTCTCTTTTTGGTTTTGTGGCGGACTGTAAGCTAGATATTTATAACATACAAAGGACATTGTCTGTACGTACTTGCATCTGCTTTCCATCGCTATCGTCGCTATCAACCTGCTTGTAAGCCCCAATCCTATCACAATCAATGAAGCGGTCATTCGTCCGATCTCCCTGTTGCCGTCACCCTAGCTGCAGCCTCTCTCTTCTGTCGTCGGCGCTTGACATCCCAGTTGTACACGCGGGCAGTATTGACTTCCATGATCGTCAACTGCTCGCGCAGGAATTCGAGGTCTTCAATGGTGTTGTTCAGACTTATCTCTGCGCCGGAAAGTTTGGATTTTAGGAGGGCGACGGCTTCTGGAATTTTGTATGATAGCATGACGTTCGCCTGGTAGAGTCAGTCGCTGTATTAGCTTCTGGATTCGTGAAAAGGAGAGGATTTTACCCCTAGCCACAGGTAGACGGTATCCGTCTCTTCTATCTCTGCTTCAGCGAAAAGTGTGTCGTTGAGCTCAAATGTCGTCCGTATGGGTTTCGCGGACCCAGATTCATCCTCATCGTCTAGATCAGCTAAATCGTCGTCTTCCGAGGCCTTGCTCTTGCCTTCCTGCACAAAAGCACCGAGTCAATGCCATCGCCAAGCCCAAACCCGAATTTAAACTTACCCTCCTCTCTTGCAGATACTCGACCATATCCAAAGTCTTCTTTATATCAGGGATCTTTTCCTCTAAGCTGGAACGTCGTTGCCCGAGATTGGCGTCCATGTACCGGTATTTGCTGAGCTTCCATTAAGAGATTTATTTATTGGGGTCGGCTGTGGGGGGAGGAACGCGTACGCTATGGCATCTTGGAAACTTTTGAGAGTCCCTTCGACTTCGGCGTTGGATCCTCCTACGTATTCTTCGACGTCTGCCTGGTGGACGTGGGCTTTGATCAGTGGTGTTTCTATTGAGCTGAACGCTGGAGAGGGCGTACGATGAAAGGTGCTTTTGGGATTCCTCGTGGGTTCTTCTCCTCTGAGAATACAGCTTTTGCTTTGGTCGCCATCGTAGAGAACGTTGAGAACGTCGAGCCTCGAGGACGCAAAAAGACGCGATAGTATGGCAGCTTGTGGTGGTCGGAGATAGCCGACGGACTTTGATTTTTCGATATAAAATCAACGATTTTTT
>NW_001889907.1:528105-538928 GCF_000143565.1 Laccaria bicolor S238N-H82
GATAGTAGAAATATAATTCTGACTTTTCTTTTCATTCTACTAGCTTTTCATCACGTCGATGCTCATCATTTCTCTCCCCAGATACACATGCCTTTAGATGCTACTACCAGGCAGCCGAAGGGCCTCGCGTACGTCTCCTTCGCTCAACCAGCAAACGCGCTCCAAGCTTATGAAGCTCTCGACCGCAAGTCCTTCCAAGGACGGCTGCTTCATATCCTCGCAGCCGTCGATAGAAAGGGCAAGGTTGAAGTCGAGGACGGTGATGGGCGGAAGAAGACGATGAAGGAGGAGAAAAACCAGAAACGAAAAGCAAACGCTGGAAAGCAGTTCAACTGGAGTATGCTGTATATGAATGTTCGTGTTCACCCTACCAAAATAGCGCTTCCCAATCTCACGCCTCTTTCTGTACGCTAGAGTGATGCTGTAGCGTCTTCCATCGCGGACCGCATGAACATCAACAAAGCCGACATCCTCAATCCCGAGTCTGGTGACAACGCAGCTGTGAAACTCGCGTTGGCTGAGACGCACATCATTCAAGAAACCAAGACTTACCTCGAGTCACAAGGTGTTCTGTTATCATCCTTCGGCTCTCGCGCCCGGTCAGATACCACCATTCTCGTCAAGAACATACCCTACGGCACGACGGTCGAGCAGATCCGCGAAATGTTCGAACCACATGGCGAGCTGAGTAGGGTGCTCGTTCCTCCAGCTGGCACGATGGCCGTGGTGGATTTTGAGAAGCCAGACGATGCTGCGCAGGCATTCCGCGCTGTTGCATATCGGAGGTTGGGGAGCACAGTGGTATATTTGGAGAAAGGGCCTTTAGGGATGTTCGCAGAAGGCTCTACGCCGGCTGCACCTAGCACGACGGGCCCGTCACACGCCGCTATCAAGATCGCTGAGCAGCAAATCCCCGACCCTACTGCAGAGGGAGAAGAGGAGGAGCAATCGATTTCTGGTGGCACAACTCTCTATCTCAAGAACATCGCCTTCTCCACGACACAAGAACGCTTGACTCAAGTATTCTGTCATTTGCCCGCTTTCTCCTTTGCAAGGATACAGACGAAACCCGATCCCAAACGGCCTGGCAGTCGACTGAGTATGGGATATGGCTTCGTTGGGTTCAAAGATGCAGAGTCGGCCAGGAAGGCGTTGAAGAGCATGCAGGGGTTCTCGTTGGATGGGCATGCTTTGCATGTCAAGTTTGCAGGACGTGGTGCTGATGAGGTGGAGAAGGAGGTCGTGAAAGGATCGAAGAGTACGACAACCACCAAGATGATTGTGAAGAATGTGCCGTTTGAGGCTACGAAGAAGGATATCAGGGATCTCTTTGGGTATGTCCTGCCCCTTTGCGTTTTGTGTTCACTGGAGCTAATCGTTGTTTGTAACAAGTGCTCACGGACACCTGAAATCCGTACGCCTCCCCAAGAAATTCGACGCCCGCACACGCGGGTTCGCGTTCCTCGACTTTGTATCCCGCCGCGAAGCCGAGAACGCATATGATGCACTCAGGCACACCCATTTGCTCGGCCGACATTTGGTGTTGGAGTGGGCTGAGGAGGCAGAGCAGGATCTGGACGTGCTGCGGATGAAGGCGGGCGTTGGGTTTGGTGGTGGGAAGGAGATGCCTGGGAGGAAACGCAAGTTGGATTTGGGCAAGACTGGGGAGGAGGATGTCGAGGATTTGGAGGTCTGAAGAGGATGTTGGAGTACGTCAAAAATGTCGTGGTTATGACTAGAACACGCAGAGGACGTTGTGAGGAATTGTCTTATCTGATATCACCCATCTGTAAATTGGTACGGATAAAGTTACTTACCCATGAAACTTACGAGGTCGGCCAAAAGATAAAATATTACAACCATCCAGCATTGAAGCCACTTAGCCAGCCAGGCGTGAGCAAACGTAAGTTGACACGGTGATTCAGAGGTGCCGGTGACTGGCTTGCGCATGCACTTCTCTGAAGATACGACGCAAAGCTTAAGGCTCTCGAACAGCATTTGGAGCGAGCTAGGAAGACAACATGGTCACCTGGTTTCCAGGTATTGTTGCCTAAAGACTCAAAAGACAGCGATTTCTTATCTGCGGCCACCACCGGTGACCGAGTGCTCTCAACGATCGTTTACAGGGAAGGAGCTAGCCCTGCGACAAAAATACCTGGGAGCTCGACCACCGATCCAGACAAGGACTGAAGCCCTGCCAACATGCCGTCCGTCCGAAGCGATGAGGCGATAAGGAAGATCTTCGTATTAGCCCCTGGATGGACCTGAGGCCCAACCTTGCTATTTTCTTTCCTTTGTCTTTACCCCACCAACTATACTTTACTCAAACTTTCCGTCTGGTATGTACACACATTTAAAGCCTCACTTCGTCGGCATCATCGTGATCTGACTGCCATTCGTCACCAGTCCAGCTTACTTGAACCCCGCAAAATGTGTAGGTACCATCTACCGTTTCTGCTCTTCCACATCTGATGTTGCCGAAGCATTGGTGACCCAGTCTGATTATGACCTTCTTGATAGCTTCTGTCATCTCTTTCACCATTACGAACAATACGCACTCAACCGCGCATGTTGTCGTTGTTGGCGGCGTGGATCAATTTATTTACCCTACAGACAGCGCGACCTTCTCCGATTTGGGAACATACATCGTGAAGAGGCGCAACAGCTCCGCCGTTCATTATACCATCAACTATTCCCACCCCGGTCGTGTCTTTTCCATCAGCCCGGGAGACGAAATTGGTCGGACAAATTTCGAGATCACAATCGCGCTTCAGGGGCAGGTATGTTGGACAGGTTCTCTTTCTAGATTGGTTCCCTTACCGCTTCATTTCTTTACTACTTAGTAGGAAGAAACATAGGATTCTAGATCCCCCAAATTTGTCATAGTATCGCTTTCTACTCAAATATGTACTTGTATTCGTCTTGATCCCAACTCTGCCATTTTTCGAACGTCAGCTCAATAAATAAGCTCATTACTAGCACCACTGGAAAAAACGAGCGTGAATACTACGCAAATGAGACCCAGAGCAGGCTAGCAAAACAGGGTTCGCTAATTGATTCTATAACGGTTCGCAATCATCCTCGATTGCCAGCCTGCGGGATGGGTGCTTGTCGTTTCGAAGCGAATATCCGAAGTAGGAACTTGTCCCCACCCGCCTGAAACCTGCCTTGTGTTCAGCATATGCATCAGCACGGAAAATTCTGTCCTATCAGTGAGCAAGCATACCTTGCGGAAGAACCGTTTAACGCGTGCGTGTTTGGAGTTTACCAACGCTACGTCGCTGCGCTGCTGGTATGTGATATCTGTTACCCCAGGTTCCACAAACAAAAAGTCAATGTTCTGCATGGCGAATCAGTCAATAAATATGTTGCACATATTGAATTACACATACATGAAGGGTTGCATGCCTCTTCAGTTCTTGTAATGCCCACGAACCAATGCCTTGTCCACGAAATTCAGGCTTGATGAAGAAGTCGTCCTTTGCGATTTGAGCATCGTTGGAAATGACAGCGAAGGACCCGTAATTGAGCTCCTCTCCGAAGACTCCAGTGCCCTTTGTCGGACCAGAGAGAAATTCCTCTCTCAGTCGACCTCGGTTCGCTTCATTAAAGAGCGTTGTCCCAAACGCTTCGAGATCCTAAATTTCGTATGAAATCACTTCATCTGGTCAGATCATGATTATTGTAAAACGCACAGATCCACCTCGCTCCGAAGCGACGAGGCGATACGGAAGATTTTCGTATTGGGATACGGTGCGTGCGACCGCCTGGACGGACCTAAGGCCGAACCTCCCTATTTTCTTTCCTTTGTCTTTGGTAACAATCTCAATGTAATAAATCTACAGCATTCTTTAGTCTTCAAGCCGGCCAAGAGCAAAGGCGAAGCAAGGGTTATAGACTTACTTTCAGCCAAGGCTCCCACTCGTCAACCCACTCATCATCTGAATCATAACCGACTTTGCTGAAATCAGGAGCAGAAGCGTCAAGTTCTGAGTCGAACTCTTCATTTCCGAAATCTTCAGTATAATCCTCTCGGACCCCACATTCGCCCGTAATCAGCTGGACTCTGAATTTGAGATTGGAAAGATCAATTTGAGTGGTCGCCATCTCGTCTGTAGAACTTGGTCCACGAAATCAAAGGAGATCAGTTAGCTGACAAGGGGGCACGCAAGGTGGACTTGACGTGGCCAGCATTTATATATGTAGGAAGTTGGAACGGCCCGACATCATGGAATAGCATGGAATGGTGTCAAAAATCAATCAGGTTTGCCGGGAAGATTGGAAGGATCCACCAGAAATGAGCAGGTTGTCCAATCCACTGGTTGATCGTGTCCACATCGAGGCTTGAGGGCATTTAAACCTTAACCGAAACAAGTTGCATCAGAATTTGACCCAAAAACGAAACGAGAATATGCAAACTGGATTCATCGAGGTTGAGGGCATTTAATCCTTAACCGAAACAAGTTGCATCAGAATCTGACCTCAAAACGAAAAAGAAAAGAAGAAAATATGCAACTGAATTCATGGCGCAATCGTGACAATGTGATATGTACTAATGATATGAGGAAATAATAACCCCAAAGAATGGGGGAGGGGGAGCGAATACTGGTGATGGATGGATGGATGGTTGAACAAATGATAATCCGGGAGAAGTAAGGTGGAAGCAGCGAAACCAGTGGTGAGTGGATGTGGGATGTGGGAAGTGGTGAGGAAAAGGGACAAGTAAAGAGACCTGTGAAAGTAACCGTAACGTATGAGTGAGTAGATAATATATGCACGTAACCAGAACCAAAGAAACAGAGAAAGAAAGAAGAAAAAATACCGAAATAGAGGAGACCCAATCAACCTCTTTCGAAACCTCCAACAACAAAACTACCCATGACCCCCATCCCAACTCGCCCTCTTCCGCTTATTATCATTCCGGAGCATCAAATCCTGGGGACAAACCGCACTCTGGCCCCTATGATGACTCATCGACCTTCCCTGCTGTTTCGGCGCCGTCGTCGGCACTGAATCCTTGGTCGTCGTCGCCGTCGTCAGAGGAGGGTCAGAAACGTGTTGTTGCTTCGTAGACTTGGACACAGCAGCCTGCGCCAAATCAAGCGCCTGTCCTTGTCTACTATCACCCGCAACATCCATTCCAGCAGCTGCCGTCAAACCGCTAAAGCCAAACGTGTTCCCGTTCCCGTTGTTGTTGCCCATGGAGCCTCCGTAGTAGTGTAAGTCGAGGAAGGGGAGGTCGTACATGTCCAGAGTATTCCCGTTTGCGAACATGTTGGTTCGCCAAGAATCGTGCATTGACATGGAAGGAGGGGGGGACGAACTCGCGTTCGTAGACAAAAGCGAATTCTGCGAGTGTTGAGTATTCGTATTCGTAGGCGTAAGCGGTCTGAAATCCGGCAACGGCAACAACGGCGCACGTAGTCCACCACCACTCCGTGCACTACCCGTACTGCTCGGCGTAGGTGAGCTGAAAAAGGGGGACAGCTCACTCATAGAGACCGACCCCCCTCCCAAAGACGATTCCGGTTGTCCATTTGGGGAGATCCTCCATCTTCCATTCCCATTCCCATTCGCACCTCTAGCTTCGGAAGGAGGAACAGAGATAGACCTAGTATGCGGGGCACCCCCATTACCCGTTGACGAATAGTGCTGCAACACCGACCCGGAGGAACGTCTCATCGGTCGAGGGTGGTTCAACGGCGTAGCAGGCGGCGTTAAATGCAGCTCTTGTGAGAAATCGACGATATCGTCCAAACAAAGTCTGTCAATCGGCTCTTGCGGTTCCTCTTTTTGTTGTTGGGTGTGTGGAACGGACTGAGAAGAAAGCGACGAAGATAGTCCAGAATGAGAAGAAGACAACGACGACAAGCCAGAAACGTCCAGCTCGTCATCGTCCATCGCGTCAGGTGGCAGAGGCACACCTAGTGGATCCGCATGGTCGTCTAACGTTATACCCGTCAGCTCAATCTCATCTATCCCAGGCAACGCAGGCGTATGAAGTTGCATTGGGTGTATACCCGCCGTCTGCCCCATCCCCGACAACCCCAACCCACCACCAAACCCAAGCCCAAACCCAAACCCAGCCGAATAATAACTCGACGACTGAGGCTGGTGGTGATGAGTCCTCGCACCAAAAATAAGATCCCCCGCATAATTCGAATGATGCGTAAACCCCCTGAACCCATTCGGCGGAAACATCTCGTCCGAAAACGTAGAATGCGAGTCTCCCACACCCACTTCCGACGAAAAGTCATGAGGCATTGAGGCGGGGAATAAGTCGTAGCGGTCCAATACCCCATGGTTGAGGTGGTGGCTGAAGGAAAAGGGGGACGCGGGCGATAGGACGTCTGAAGCAGATGCAGATGGGTCCAGTCTTGGATTGGGTGAAAACCAATCGTTCCCCCATGCTGATTTTCCAATCATGCCGAGGTTGTTGCCGTTACCATTACCTGAGGAGCGTTGGTGGAGGAAAGGAGATGAATGGGACGAGGTGGTGTTTTGGTTTTGATTCATGAGAAAGTCGGCTGAGATGTGGCTGGAGGTAGGCGAGCCAGCCGTAGTCGACCACGCATTGTGCGAGTGCGTTGGCGTGTTGATGCCAGAGGACCACGGCTGCTGAGACTGCGTCTCCATCTCCGAATGCGTTTGATTAGGCAGAAAGTCAGGGATCGTAAGCGGGTCAGACAACGAATCAATCGTGACCATCTCCATCTCGTCGTCGTCGTCCAGCGTGAACACGTCCACCACCGACGGAGGCTGCTTCTTCGTCCTCAGAGACACAGTCGACACATTGTCCACGAACACAGGGATCTGGGGCTGCTTGAACGCAGGGGATGCTTCACTCTCGTCCTCCCCGCCCGAACTATCTTCATCCTCAGAAACAGCCGTACTCTGCGGAACACTCTTCGTTCCCCCTCTCAACAACCCCTGGCTCGTATGTGCGCGTCTCCGGCTCCGAACAGGTCCAGTCGTGGACATGACCAACTGATCGTCCGTCGCAGCCCTCATGGGCACCTTTTGTCCCATCCCAATGCAATCCCCCAAAAGGGTGCTACCGTTTTTCTTCTTCGCGGCCGTACGAGGCTTATACCCCGCCAACTGATACAGCTCAGGAAACGCATTCCGGAACCGATCCCTCAAATCCGTCGAACGCCTGTTCTGGTCCTGGAACACAGGGTCCTTGACGATCGTAGCCCACACAGTCCCATGCTTCTCATATCCGGCTTTAAGTGCGCGATCCTCCTCTTCAGTGAATGGCCTACGCCGTTTACTGCGTGTTTTTTCGAATAAGGGGGAGCCGTCCGGGAGGGTTGAACGGACTTTTGAGGAGAGGTGGGTGCGGGCGTTGGGGTAGTGTTGTTTGTAAGCGTCTGGAAAGTAGGTGCGGAATCTGGGTCGCGTGTTAGTTAGTATGCATGTCTCGTGGCCTATGATAATCGAAAAGCTTCGCACCGGTCTTTGAGATCGACGGGGGAACGGCTATCAAATTTGAGGGTAGGGTCGCTTAGAATAGTCTTCCAGTTCCCAACTCCATGCTTATTTCATAAAAAAGTTAGCGATAGCTTTATGAGGGGGGAAATGCACTTACCCGATTACAACCATCGACCAACATCTGCGTCTCCTCAGCGGACCACTTCTTCCTCGGCTTCTTCTCCTGAAAGGTCGTTGGATCCTCGTCCTCAGCTGTCGGTGCAATCTTACGCATCTTGCCCTTCTTCTCGGGTAGTGCGAGGTTACTGCCACCACCACTACTCGAGTCAATCCCCGTATCGTCCCTAAAACTCCATGCTTGCACCACTCTCGGTGAAGACGGCAATGCCAACGAGACCCGCCTGTGTTTCAAAGGAGACGCGGGTGTAGATGAGGAAGAGGAAGAAGAAGCGGGAAAGGGGGCCTTGAAAGAGAACGTGGACGATGCAGGGAGTTTGGTCACAGGCTGCTGCTGGTGTTCAGGTGGTGGATTGGGTAGACTGGCCATATATCCTGAGAAGTGGATAATTTGGGAATTGGGTGCTGGGATTTGGTCCAAAAAGACCGGTTTAATGAAATAGCGCAGCAAGGCAGGTGGTGAAGCGAGTTTGTAATTTGCTGGGTGTGAACCACCTGATATGTCAAAGCCAAGCCTCGTTGTTTCGGCGTGCCGCGTTGGAATCAGATAATCTATGCAGAGTAGGAAATGTTGCGGGAATGTTCAAAAGTGAGTTGAATGTGAGGTGAAGAGGACGTTGTTAAGGTGCACGTTGTCACTCAGATCCAATTTGGCACAACACGGGTTCTGATCACATCAATCTCATCTCTCATACATATGTCAAGGAAGGCTTGTAACAATTACTACTTTATAATACACATCATCCAAATTTAAGCAGTAACCAACACCTCAGGCGCAATTCTCTGCTCAACCGTATTCAATTTATCAACCCACTTCTCCAGCCTCTTCGCGAGCCCCCCAATCTGCTCCCGCGAAAGAACGCGCGGCTGTACCCAGGTTATCTGCGCCTTTTGATCGACCTGATCCAGAGATCCACGGATAAGTTTCAGGCTAGAGATGAGATTGAAGGAATTAGCACGGAGATTTACGAAAGGGTGCACAGAGAGGAACATGAGGAATCGATAAGATGCCGTTGACATTGACAATGAAGGCACTTACCTCAGCGCCTTCATAACAAGATGCTCGACCTCATCCACAGGCAGCCTCGTCTCCTCCGCGATAGTCTGGAAACTCATCGTCCGATTATCCGCGTTCCTCTTGAACACTGACTCAATAAGCGCCATCAGACAAATCTTCTGCTGGAGAAAGGCATAGTTTTCTTGGAGGATTGGCTGGAAACGTCCGAGATCAGTCCCAAGCCGACGAACGTTGTGCTTGGCGTGACGAACCTCCTTGGGGAATAGCGGAGCAAGCGCCTCAAACTTTCCAATATTCCCCTCATTAAACGTGAACAAAAGTTTCTTGATCCATTCATGTTGTGTGCCGTTCAACGCATCCAGAATGGGGTGCATCAACTATCAAAAAAAAAACCTCGTCAACCTCTTTTCCTTTTCATTCTTTCATTCGAAAAAGGAATCACATACCAATTCACCAAAATTATAAATCGTATCCCCAAGAAAAGCCGATATCCCCAAATCATGTGCCCTCCCCAGCCTTTCCTCAGCCGACAAATCTTTCTCCGGATCCACACAAGCAAGGTAAAGAAGCGAGTGTTTGTAATACGGCGCGTAGTCCGCTTTTGCCTTTCATACACATCAGCCTCTCCCTGCACAACGCGGGGCGAAAGAGACACAGGGACAGACCTTATAATAATCAGCCGCAACGCCATAATAAGCCGCATTAACAGCATTCTCCACGCCCTCCAGCGAATCAAGGATCTTCCACGCTTCATCCATATCCGTCTTCGTGCCTTCAACATCTCCGTAGAGCAGCTTGGCGTGCGCGATGGTAGCGAGCAGTAAAACATGGGCTTCTTGCGATTTTGAGGTGTCGATGCGGGAGAGGAGGGATGTTAGGAATGTTAGGTGGACTTGGGGGTCTGTTGGGTGTCGCGGTCAGCATTCGTTTGTGTGACGAGAGGGAAGGAGGAGGAGGAAGGAAGAAGAGGAAGAGACGTACTATCAATATCCTTCGAAACCTTCACACCCATCTCAACCAACTTCAACTGATTAATCTTCCCTTCAAAATCCCTCACAAACCGCTCAAACACATCGACCCTATACGGCCTCGCAAGTGGGTGATCGAAGAACTGGAAGAGCTTTTGTGTGAGTTGATGCCATAGCCTAGTAAGTCCCAAATCCCTCGTTAGCTCCCTTTCTTGAATAGGAAGGAAAAGAGGGAGAGAACATACTTGCGCGTATACAAATTCCTAAACGACTCAAAGAACGGATGAAGTTCCGCGGGCGTAGCTGACAGCGCGGTCCCTATAAATTCGTCAATTATCAGTTTGGGAGGTTGGGAGGCCATCGTTGTGGAGGTCGGAGGTCGTCGGCGGGAACGGTGAGATGGTGGTTGGGACGCGTCGTCAAAAAGATGGTTGTGTTTGGTTGGGGTGGGGAGGGGAAATAGATGTACACAGGTAATGTTTCTTCCTTCCCCAAACCTCAAGTTACTCACTCTCGAGAAACCCTGGGTATCGCGCACTTTTATACTCTGGAACGAACAAAATTTTCCAACATTCTATGTTTTCTCGGAGGCTCGGAGGCTCGCGATATCTCAGCTCAGAACTTGAAGCTCAAACTTTTCATTCCGGTCCAGGTTCAAGTTGTAACAGTGATCTCCGACTCAAGCAGGCTGTCGTCAAAATCCAAGCTCAACTTGGTCTGAGCTGTCTGGAACAGATTTAACCCAATCTGAAGCAGGACTTCAGAATTACTACCGCTTCCAATCCTTTCCTCCGAGCTCCGAGTCCAACATCCCAGATTTTTCGAATTCTACCCTCTTGACAAAGCTCAAAAACGGAGGACCGCACACGGCTTGACAAATCTGGGGTTGCCTGGAAACTGGCTCTCTGAGTTGCACTGGCTCTGAACTATATTCCAATCGCAATAGGCAACGCTACTGCCAGTGGAAACTGTGCAGCTTCAATCTCTCGAGGACGTGGATGAACGCGAGTCTATCTGCTCTTGAGGAACGTATAACGGCTGAAATACACGCTTTGTTTGAGAACTTTCCAAGTTCCTGGGTGTTGATTCTTCCAGTAACATGTCAACTGGCTGGGCATCAAGGAGTGTTCCTTTGACCTTGAACGATCACAAAATGAAGTCCCCGCTCTGATTAGCTCACAACACCGAAGAACGAATTCGCATGCGAGTCCCTCACATACGAGATG